>NW_022196785.1:0-34454 GCF_008641045.1 Pistacia vera | reverse complement strand
CGACAGAGTACCGCTCCGGAGACCGGATTTCGCCGACGGCAGCCGACATTGAGTGGCTGAAGGATCAGATCTCTCGAAACGGACTTCATATGCAAGACAATGTGTTGAGAAAAGGGATTAATCCCCGCACTAGAGCTCAGCAACTTCAAGATCTCATCCAGTGAGTCTTAGTTTTATGGATTGTAGATTTTTTTTTTTTTTTAATAATTTGTCATTTAATTATGAATTAATTAGTTCCGGTTTTCTTGGATTTCAAGAAATTAAAACAGTATATATTTTTTTTCTTTTAATAAGTAAATAAATGCTTAATTTAAACGCTTTATATTTCAGTTTAGTGTAATAGAAGTTTTCTGTATGCCTATTTAGGGATTTGATCCGATAACATAGCAATTATTAATGTAGTCCTTTTGTTATGATTGTGATCTGATTTGTGTGATTTGTTTCAGATTCAAAGGCATATCACATTATGAAGAGCCTGAAGCGAACAACCACACAGCCCTCCCATGCCCCGGTGAGCTCCTTGTGGAGGAGCATCACAGCAACTATGGGGAGCCCTGGGCAGGTGGTCGAGATGTGTTTGAGTTCCTTGCTGAGGCTAGTCACTTGGCGCCCAATTCACGTGTCCTTGAGATTGGGTGTGGTACGCTTCGTGTAGGCCTGCATTTTATTCGGTATCTAAGTCCTGAACACTTTCATTGCCTTGAGCGAGATGAGCTCTCATTAATGGCTGCATTCAGATATGAACTTCCTGCTCAAGGTCTTTTAAATAAGCGCCCTTTGATTGTGCGAGGCGAGGATATGGATCTTACGCAGTTTGGTTCCAGAGTTGTGTACGATTTGATATATGCCAGTGCTGTGTTTCTTCATATGCCTGATAAACTTGTGTGGGTTGGACTGGAGAGATTAGCTAATAAGTTGAAACCTTATGATGGGCGAATCTTTGTGTCACATAATATAAAGTTTTGTTCACGTTTAGGAGGGGAGGAGTGTACCAAGAGGCTCACAAGCTTGGGACTTGAATATATTGGGAAGCATACACATGATAGCTTGCTTTTTAATCACTATGAGATCTGGTTTGAGTTTAGGCGGTCCAAGGCTTAGGATTTCTTCAGCATTGTCTTTTTGGGTTTAATTCTTTGTAAAACTGAATTAACAGGTGAAGTTATAGCTTATGATTGACCTCTCTACAATTGTTGTGTTGTCTCTGGTAACTCCCCCAGTGTTTTGGAAGGTTAACTTATTAGCTGTTGATAGATGGGGTGTGGAAGAGTTGATGATTTCGCAGATTTTTATCAAAGTGGATCATCAGTTTGTGTTCAGCTCGGGGATATTCTTTGTACTTTTCAACGAAAAGGATCATGCATAACTCAGAACTTTCGGGATTCAGTACTGAATTGCTAAGATGGGAGAGGTTCATGTTATTTGTGACCGTCAAATTATGTAGTTTTGTATTCAAAATGCTGATAGCACAGCAGAAATTCTTTTGAGCAAACACTGATGAGTGTATGAAACTGTAACGTGAACGTATTTTTCATTGTACTTGGAGAAAACTTGAATATATTTTCTTGAATGGTCATGATAATTTTGGTTTTTGTGCATGAGCATTCCTATTTGTCCAGAAACCAGTTGAAGAGCTCTGGCATGACATGAGTGTGATGCTGAGAGGTTACTAGAATCAAAATTTTGTTATGTGCTACTGTTGTTATGTGCTACTGTTGTTATGTGCTACTGTTGACAGTTGTCTTGATATTTCCTTCATAGCGATTGGTTTAGGATGATATAAGATTAATACTGTAATTTTTGTTTAATGTTCAAGATTTCCTCGTTTAGTTATCAAGTAATAAAATATTACGTAATCTTTTATTGTAAATAGTGTTTATTGTTGGTAATATTGAGGGTAATCAGATTACTTTTCTAAGGAGTGTTAATATAAGATTACCGAGGTAATCTTAATTTTGACCTTATTTTGCCCTCAATCTTTTATCATTTCGGACACATTTGCCCTCATATGTTTACCAAATAACAATTATTCAAACCCCTTACATTTGAGAATTTAGTTAAAAAACATCCCCGCCACAAAAGAGTTTAAAAGCTAACAAAATACCTCCAGAAAGTTAACAAAATACCCCCAACCACCGAAGACCACCGTTGATCGCTAGCCACCACCGCTGGCTGTCGACGAAAGTCGTCATATTGGCACAAGATTGGTAGGATCTTGCCGATCGTGTGCCGATAAGGATGTTTCTTGCCATGGATTTGTGATCCATGGCCGGAAACGACCAGATCTGGCCGTTTCACGGCCAAAGATGTCGTCGTGAAACGCCATAGATCTGGCCATGAAAGGCCAAATCTTTGGCCGTGAAATGGCTTCCGTTTTGGCCGTGAAATGGCTTCCGTTTCACGGCCAAGGATCTAGCCTTTTCACAGCCAGATCTGTGGTCGCTTAATGGCCACATCTTTGGTCGTGAAACAGCCATATTCATAGCTAGATTTGGCCGTGAAACGACCATATTCATGACCAGATCTGGTCGGATTAGGCCTTATCGGCGCACGACCAGCCAGATCCGGCTGGTCGTGCACCATTACGATGGTTGAGGGTGAGTGGGAGTGATTTTGCTACAAATTAAAATTGTATATTGTTGGGGTGTTTTAGCAAAATTTCAAATATAAGGGGGTTAAAAGAAATAATTTAAAAAATAAAATAATAAAATAATATTATATTATTATTTAAAAAGGAGGGTAATTTAGTAATCTACATGACATACCCACTTATTTATCCTCTCAAGTCCCAACCAAACATATTATTATAACATATCCATCAATTTATTCCAACAGACCAAACACATTTCTCTAAAGATTCTCTAGTAATCTATCTTTGCAGTAATACAACATTCTTCAGTAATATAACATTCCCTTAACCAAAACACCCTCAATGATAACTTAATGCCCAGAACCTTAGACTTCAATAGCTGAACCCAAGGTTTTAAAACCCGACCTGGCCCGGCCTGTTCAACCTGTTGAATTGGGAACCGGTGGCCAAGCCGGGTTGGTTCAATTAAAAAACTGCTAATTGAAGTTAACGCAGTTTGAACTGCGGTTAGGCTGGATTTTTTGTGATGAAACGCTGGTCCAACCAGTTTTGGCACAAAACCGGGTTAACTTCATTCCTAAAAATTAAAACCAAAAAAAAAAAAAAAACAAAAAAAAACAATAAAAACAATNAATAGATAAGGTGTACATTTGACTGGTTAATTAATCAGCACCAAACACCTCTTAGTATTATTATATATTAATTAGTCTTGTGAAATCTTGAAACAGAAGTGCTGCCTCTTTTGACTCACCTGAACAAATCTTAAGAAAATCCCGTAATGTTGAGAGGGAAAGAAAACAATAATATTCAAATGAGGGCCTCACCCTCACCCCACAAAAGAAAAAGAGAAAGAGAAACCAATCATTTATAATTTATGTATTTGGGACTCTCTTTTATAATTTGGTGTTTCTTGAATCCTATATGAAGATCATATGTAGTGTAGTTCGAAAGCATTTTACTACTACTAAGTGCACCGCAGCCACTTGATAAATTGTAGAGGTCGAAGAGTTTACTGTTTAGACATGGATTTAGGCCACATGTAAGAACCCCCATAAGAGTCCACTTTATCTTTATGTCTGATATGGGATTACATATTTAAACCAACAGAGTTCAAAAATCAGATCTTCAATACAGGAGCTTTTTTTTTTTTTTTTTTTTTTCGTATAAAAGAAAACAGTTTACACATGCAGTTAACTTTTTCCATAAGTGATAGTCTATATTTTTTCTGGCTTTCCCATCTTTTTTTCCCAATAAATTCATATATAAAGCAGCAAAATCTTAGCTTTGAAGGTAGATGCTAGTTGCTACTTCCAGTCATATATATTTTGCAAATTAAATAAAGATGAATTTGCAATAGCGAATCAAAATGTCAAAAATTACTCAAACTTTCTACAACTACGTACGCTTTGCTCTGGTGGCAGTATTTGCATCCACGTCAAAATTGCTGTTCTTTTTGAACTCTTTTCCGCTTTGCTTTTACTGAGGCCTCGTGCATATATGTTGATGTAACAAAGTAAGGTTTATCCAATTCTGAGATTTTTCATAACCTCCTATCCAAAAGCATGTCTGTAGTGTCCTATCTTTCTATCTATTAAGTATAAGTCTACATTGATCAACTTATAATATGAATTTTAAATCATGAATCGTGAGGTTTAGGTGAATTGGCCCCAAAAGTTTAATTGCATGGTTCCCATTTCTGAAACATAATATATTTGCATGGCCCAGTATCAATTCTTCTTCGAACTGCTATGGATATATATCCATCACTGAGCTAACATTTAACATACAAGTCAAAGTGTGGCTACATGCAGATAATTAATATAAAGTTGGCAAACAAAGGAGAAAAGCTGCCCTTCCTTTATAGGTTATCAAATCAAAGATAGTTATAAATGACGCAAATCTTCATCGGCAAAGAGAGAGAAAGGAGAAAAGAAAGTGAGGAAAAACATAAATAATAGCAACAGTTATCCGACTGGTACTTTACACGACAGATAACATGTCAAAGGACAGTCTCAGATTTTGAAAGAAGTACACGTATAAACGTTTGTCTACTTTCTTCTAGACTCCATTTAGCTTTTTAATTCTCAGGCGCACATTGTTATGGATACATATACATCATCTTGATTATGCTAAAGAGATAACTTAAACGGTAATGCATTGTGAATTCAATGAACCATCAACCCGTACCAGCCACCATTACACTAACATATTTATAATTTTCATCTGAGTGCCTGAAATACAAAGGATCTTGCTGCTATTGATAATGGAAGAAGAAAAGTGAAGAATCCAAAATGCATGTAATATATACGATGGATTCAGTGTATCACTAAATGCCTTTTGCAAGTATTTTGCCAACTTTTTAAGTGTAGTATAAACAGCCAAGACTCTTAGTGGGCTACTAAATTAAGGGCATTATTGTTGAATTCCATACCTGAATGCAAATTAAGGGACTATGCATGAAACCTTTTTCATGCATATAATTGATTGTTTAACATTACTTTTCAACAGGCAGTGTAGACGTTCCACTTCTAAAAGTTTTGGAGTCACAAACAATTAATGTAATCCTGAGAAATCTTTCTTAGTTAGTAGTCTGCTAATAATTCCCTTAATTTGTCTGTTTCCAATAATATATTGTTTGACAATGAAGAAGATGCTGCATTATTTTAAGTTAATGGCTGAAAACTTTGCTATATATAATCATTAAGATATATAATATAGTCAGTATCTGATTACATATACAAAACATAGAGTTTGGAGTTATGTAATTGTCAGTTTTCTACTTTTTCGTGTATTATGATAATTTGATTATAGTGTGTTGCACGTTATCAAGTGATTCGTGTAAAATATAAAGCAGAGACACCCATCCATGAATGACGATGGAAAGTTATGAATGATACAATGTGATTAGCACATGAAAAGACTTAAACTTTCCCACATTGCAAACGTAGGTATTTTTCGCTTTTCCACAACACCATCATGTGTGCAACATGCTTTCTAATTATCAAACCAGATCCCCATCAACTTTGATCTGGGAACTTTTGTCCTCCTTCCATTAATTACATATTAGTTGGGCTAACAAAAAATTAAATACATTTTAGTTGGCCAAAACAAAACAAAAAAATACAAATGTCAGAAGTGGGATTTGAACCCACGCCCTCTTTCGAAGACCAGAACTTGAGTCTGGCGCCTTAGACCACTCGGCCATCCTGACTGGTTTGGTTTTGTGGCTTACATTTATATATATATATATACACATTAGTGAAAAGAGTAATAATAAAGTGGAGGGATGGCTGATGTGTATGTATGAGTACGATTATTAAGGGAGGAGAAAGAATTAGAAGATGGTGTGTAATAAGGACCCACAAATCAAGTGGCTTCCACGGCAGCATGTTAAGAGTGAGGTGGAAGAGCAATAGCATAAGCATCTCTTTGGGTAAGCTCTAAAGCAAAGTCGGTTCCTACCTTTTCTTTTTCAGCTTTAAAGGTTCCACCCCCATCCCCATCCCCATGTCTAATCTTCTTCTTCTTCTTCTTCTTCTCTTTAATGTTATGTATATCCCTCTGTTTAAGATTGGATAATTACATATCATTATCAACAATTAGATAAACAAACATGATTGACATATTGTCAAATACCATCTGCATAATCAGATTCAGGATAACAAAAAGGCTGTTGCATTATCACATTCAATTAAACCTTTATTACGTTACCTAGTCATTAATATGCAGCAGTCTCTGATGCTGATAATATGCTATCACCGACCCACCAACCTCCCTCTCCATCTAATCTATGTACCATTTAAATGGATCCTTGATTTTCTCTGTATAATTAAACTCTCACCAAATAAAAAACCAACACGTATACACAGTTATTGTAATGTAAAGAGGGTGAATTACGGGATCCAAATCATGAAATAATGTGATTTAAAATAGGATTATTTTGACTAATGAAAGTTATAATTAGGAATCCAATTCCACCGTTGTAGTCATCAAAAAGTATGAGATTCTTAGACATTTAGATGGTTTAAGTAATGATCCGATCATTCAAAAGAAGAATCTTCAATTACACTATTATGGCGACTCAATATTAATTAATGCCAACTTAGAAACCAGGTGTTTAATTGGTCTCAAATTCTACGTTATGGATTATGGAATATTTTTATAGTGGGATCAAGGGATGCCTGCCTGTTTTGTTGAAATTATTTAGTAGTTTCCTCATTCTTTTTAAGATTTTCTCGCATTTACATAATTAATATACTGTTGAATTTCCTCTTTTTCTACGTTAATTTAAGTCTTATTTCCTTTTATTGTGTTTCTTATTATTCCATCACAATTGCTTTTTTTAATTAAGGACTCTTATCCTCTGATAATACTTGTGCTTAACGCATTCAGTTTTCAATAATATTTAGGTAAAAATTCAATTAAGGTGGGTGCCCTAGTGGTACCTTTATTTAAGAATATATATTTTTTACTCACGTCCCAATCCCTGCTTTGACTATCCCTACTGTATTACGAGGCTCACCCTCACTTTTTTCATCATATATTTTTTAATTACCAAGCTCTTCATATTATATATAATGTTGTAGAGGATTAGAATCAAATCCTCTCCCCCAAGTCCTCTGGTGTGAAAGTATATGTTTATGGGTGGCGAACCTCAATCGTTTCTCCTTCCTCTTCTCTCACTTCCATCTCTATCAAGTCAAGAATTTTACCTTTGTTCTTAAAAGGGCAATGCAGCCTCAATTTCAATAGAATAGAAGAACATTAAAACTCAACAGTATCGTTACAAATAGGCGCCCTTTTATATCCAAAATAATGGATCAACTCTTCTCTCGTTCTCCTTCGCCTTTGTACATCACTCTCATTTTGCTTATATTCTGCAGAGGTAATTGTCTAATATATTTTCATTCATGCTTCTTTATCTTTACCATGCATTAATTCCTCATTGATATAATGGAGTTTTTAATTTATCTTTTGTACAGGAATATCAGGTTCTACATTCACACTCGTTAATAAATGTAGCTACACAGTGTGGCCAGGCATTCTTGGCAATGCAAAATTAGACAGCACCGGCTTTGAGCTCAATCCTGGCACTTCCCGCTCCTTTCAAGTTCCACCAACCTGGTCCGGAAGATTCTGGGGCCGAACCGGTTGTACATTCGACCCCACTACAGGTCAAGGGACCTGCAAAACCGGTGACTGTGGGTCAAACCAAATAGAATGCAATGGTTTAAGTGCAAGCCCACCGGCTTCTTTAGCCGAGTTTACAACTGGGTCGGGGTCGGGTACCCAGGACTTTTATGACGTGAGTTTGGTTGATGGCTACAATTTACCAATGATTGTTGAACCAAGCGGTGGGACAGGGAATTGCTTGGCGACCGGGTGCATAGTTGATTTGAACCAGCGGTGCCCGGCTGAGTTGCGGGTGGAATCGGGTGATGGCTGTAAGAGTGCATGTGAAGCGTTTGGGAATCCTGAATATTGCTGTAGTGGAGCGTATGGTACACCTGCCACCTGTAAGCCGTCTGTTTATTCAGAGATGTTTAAAGCGGCGTGTCCAAGATCGTATAGTTACGCTTATGATGATGCTACTAGTACATTTACGTGTATGGGAGCTGATTATACCATCACATTCTGCCCTTCAGTCTCAAGGTAAGCCACAGCCCACAATAGAATTGATACTATTTCTCTCGTAAGCCACAAGCCATTAAATAATTATGTATTTTATGCAGTCAAAAATCAGCAAGAGATTCGTCCCCAACAACAAACGCAATAAATGGATCTGTTACCGGGTCAAGTGATGTGCCAACTGTAGGCAATAATGGTTCATGGTTACCAAATTTTGTTACCGGAGACTCGTCTAGGACGGTTTCTTCTTCATCTTTGCTATGGACATCATTTGCTTCTGCAGTCTACTTCATCTTGACCTCCTATCCTTTATTTGTAGCTCACTAAGCACATACAGCAGCAACTTAATTGGGTTCTTTAATTTGAGCTAACCAAGTCCAGATCGGAAACCCAATTTTTCTAGGCCATCCCATTCCCATGTATAGTTTATTATTTCAAAAATATAATAACGCATATATATACTTGCTTCATTTATTGTTAATTTGTAGTTTTAATTAATAGAAAGAAAGGAAGAGCTTTTGGAGATGAAATGTCTTTATTTTAATTGATTTATAAGGCATTTGAAAAAGTGTTTGCTTAACTATGAATTTGAGTAATTTGGTTGGTGATGACTATGCCCACTTTGCTGCAAATGCAAGCATGGTAGTCTTCTGATTTCGCCTGCAATTTCTACCAAGGAATGCCCATATCTTCATCAATTCTTTAATTCTTTGACTTAGGTTTAAGCAAATTATAATATTTATTTTCACTTATACAAGGCAATACGTAAACCAATACTCACATCACATGACCCTCCGCAGAGTAATAATTTTAAGCAAAAGGATTTTTTCTCCTGAATTAAACCGAACGTCAGGTTAAACAATAGCTGAGGAAACCTTTTATCAGAAGCAACATTCTATGCAAAAACTGGACTTCATTGGGTATTTGTCATTATATAGCTCAAAAATTGAAGGATCGAAATTCAATGATTGACCAAGAGTGAAATGGTACAGTTTCAGGAAAAGACAGTTGCCTACAATTATAAAGAACATGGATTTGGAAATCTATGTATTTTGGGCTACCTAGAAAGTGCGAGAATCCTACTATGTATTCGCAGCTTGAAGCTACATTCTCTCTTACCTTCAATGGAGCATGAAAGGCTATATATTTTATTAACTAAAAGAATAAGAAGAAGAATTTGGCCCCTTCATGACGCTAAGGAACAATACATAATGGATTTTTATTCATTCACAGACTCTGCAAAGAGAGGGAAAAAAAGTGAAATATGTTACCATCACTGGGAAGACTCCAAAAGACCCGATCCTCTTTTGGCACCTTTTAAGGATCGGAGTTTTTCTCTTCCACTGTTTCAATCAAAAGCTATAACAGTGGGCCTGGTAAATAAGCTATAACAGTTTAGAAGGCTATTGAAAACCACCGTTTTAAAAACCGGACTAGAGGACAACCCGCTCTGATGGCCGGATCACGGTTCAACCGGTTGGACCGCTTGTCGAACCAAAGGTTTGACAGGTTTAAAATCTAACAAAAGCACCCTTGATAAATACCGTCAGACCCTATAAGTTTGAAATCTAGCAAACACAACCCTAGCCAAATGCAAATCGGCGATCGATTGAGGGAACATCGGTGACACATCAGGGAGGGTAGATCGGATGATGGGGAGGGCGAATCGGTAGCTAGCAAGTAGAGACAACGCTGAAAAATGACAGATCGGTGGTGGAAGTCAATGGTCGCGGTGGCTTTTTTTGGTGAGATGACTGGATCTTCGTGAAAGACGGCAAGGGAGCTTGGGAGAAGGTAGATCGGTGGCTGAGGAAGCCTGTCGATGTCGGAGAAGGCCGATCGACATCGGGAAATGGAAGAAAAATCACGCAGCGAAGGTGGATGACGAAACATCACGCGGTTCATCGTCTGGAGATGAAGCATGACAGTGCCGAAGAAAGTCAGAAGGTGGTTTCCGACAGTAAGGGAAGGTGGAAGGTCGTCGAAAAAGGGGAGGTCATTGCCGATTTGAATTTAGCTAGAGGGTGTGTTTGCTAGATTTGAAACCTTCAGGGACTGATGCGTATTAATCGCTAATCAAGGATGTGTTTGTTATATTTGAAACTTGAAACAGTTAAAAAGAGTGACCCAACTCGGAGAAGGCCCCGCGTCCCGATCCAATAGGTTAAACCGACAGGGCCGGTCCGAGTTTTAAAACCATGTTGAAAACCTTTTCGATCTTTCAGATCAATTAGCTGATAAATTTTGACGACTGGATTGATATGCCCATTACCACTTAACATCGGGCAACAAAACCAATTGTGACCCCAAAAGCAAAAATACAAACATCAGAAGTCACGCAACTCATCATTAATAAGACGTTAAAAAAACAAAATTCCTGCTGTTTATGTTTACATATTTAATCTACGATCTCGAGTTTAATTTAACCAAAGTTTAGAAAACTTAAAATGCATGTTGCAGTGCTTTTGGGTTCTCTAAAGAAACTGGAATGTTGCCCATGCTTCAGGCAATCTACAACTCATCCTTGACAGCTGAAGGCTCTGTATCCACATCATCTTTAGCACCTTCGCCTTGGCTGTTGGAACTAGTTGAATCTTCTTTTGTCTCTGTCTCAATCTCCACCTCCTCAACATCATCTTCCTCCTCAACTCCCGCTTCAGGACTAATGTTAAGGCTAGACTTCACTGAGCTGTAAATTCGGGAGGCAAAATCTTTCGGATCACTGAGCAAGAAGCCACTCTCCATGAGTGCCGTCTGGTAGATGAGATGAGCTGTTTGTTTCACACTCTCATCCTGAAAAAAAAAGCCCAATCAGTGCTAAGAACAGAAATTCAAGAAATCTTGCAACTAAATACTTTTCAAAAACAATTAATCAACCTAGCACAGCAAGGAATATTCATCCAAGTGAAGTGCAAATATAAGTGTCATTAAGAAAATGCGAAAAATTTTATGAAAAATACCTCAGCGCTCTTCACAACTCTCTCCCGAAGCTCTTTGATAATTGGGTGCCTTGGATTGATCTCAAGCACCCTCTTGCCCCGCATATATGCTTGCTTGCTAGCATCAGATAGAGTCTGAGACTGCATAATCCTCTCCATATTTGCACTCCATCCATACTTTGATGTCACAACCACACAGGGTGTGTCAGCCAAACGGTTGCTTATCTTCACATCATCAACATTCTCGCTGGCAAGAGTACCCTTCCACCACTTGGTGAGTTCCTTGAATGACTCCTTAAGTTCCTTATCCTTGGAGTCTTTCCCAAGTTTAAGACCCTCTTTGGATACATTCTGGAATTTTTTGTCTTCGTAATCCATTAGGTATTGCATCAGGTATTCATCAACTGGATCTGTGAAGAAAATAACCTGGCAACAATGCAAACGAATAGTCAAATATAAATAAAATAAATAAATAAATAAATAAAGCAACAAGAAAGGTACATAAAACATTTCAGGAGCAACCAAATCATTCCCATACCTCATAATTCTTCTTCTTAAGCCCCTCAAGGAATGGAGATTTTTCCAACTGTTCCTTGTTGGTGCCCGTTATGTAAAAGATATCCTTCTGCCCGGATTTCATTCTTGAAATGTATTGGTCCAGTGAAGTCAACTTGCCATCCGACTTTGTGCTGCAAGGAAGTACAAATTCCATGATTGATCTCTCTGACAACAGGATCTTAGATTCAAAAACAGCATGCTGCCTTGGACAGTAATGTATGATGATAAACTCATAAATAAAAACAAATACCTCTCAAATCTGAGGAGTTTGGCCAGTCGATTCCTATTAGCTGCGTCCTCAATGATACCAAGTTTGATGGATTTGCCAAACTCATTCCAGAATTTTGTATATTGACCCTTCTTCTCATCATCATCACTGGATTTTTCAACATCTGCGTCACCATCAAGATTAAACATCAGCACAATTTCCAGTAACCATTTTAACTGATACCATATAACAGCAAAACATAAATCATAGAACAGAAAAAAGGCAGTTTGTTTTGCTTTAGATAGTCATAAAGATTTAACCAGAAAGCCCAGCCTGCTCACGAAAATTAAATTAATGCAATTTGACTTGGCAATAGGTATGGCTGACACTTAGTTTTGATATAATGCACAAGGAAACAACAAAAGGATAACCCCATGTTATATAGGAAAAAGCTTTAAACAAATTAGAGTTTACCCTTCTTGTCTTTGTCAGTGGACTCATCAGGATCCTCCTCAGCGATTTTACGGATCATATCAAGGGCCTTGCGAATGAGTTTCTTCTTGATTGTTTTCAAACTGTTGTGTTGTTGAAGCATTTCTCGTGATACATTAAGTGGCAGTGTATCAGAATCAACGAGTCCCTGCACAATTTGAGAACCAGTAATTAAACCACTTTTATCTCAATTTTGGAGAACCAATCCCAGGGAACATAGCAGAGACTTAGTTTTACCTTCAAAAAGCTCAGATATTTGGGTAAAAGCTCATCAAATTCATCTGAGATGAAGACTCGTCTAACATACAACTTCAAGTTGGATTTGTTGGTGTTGTAATAACTCTCATACAGATCTTGAGGTGCCTTTGGAGGCACAAACAAAACAGCCTTAAACTCTACATCACCTTCAGCAGTAAAGTGACTCCATGCTAAAGGTTTCTCATCACTAAAATCCTGTAGAATTAAAATTTGGCAAACTAATTCAGAATTTAATTCTCCAAAATCCTATGATTCTCAAGTACCACACAGTTACAAAATATGTACAATACCTTGGCTAACGTTTGATAGAATTTGGTGTATTCTTCCTCTGTCACTTCCTTTGGATTTCGCAGCCATATAGCCTTAACATCATTCAGGAGCTCCCACTCATAAGTGGTTTCCTTTACGGTCTTTGTCTTTGGCTTTTTCTCAGAATTTTCATCTTCATCTTCATCTTCACTTTTTTCAGTCTCTTCTTCCTCTGAAGAGCTAGTTTCAGCTGTTTGTAGCAATAGAGTAACATAAGCATAACACAAAAGCAAATATATATATATATAATAAAACAAAAACTTAGCGATTTAAGTGTGTACTTTTTTCCTCTTCCTCGTCTTCATCTGAGGGAACCTCCACATCCACCTCTTTGCTAGCCCAAATATAGATGGGGAAGTTGATAAATTCAGAATATTTCTTCACCAAATCCTGCAGAGAAAGAAAACAAATTAATCACGAAAAACAAAATGCAATGGGGAAACAATAACCCTTAATTCCTGTCATCCATGTCAACATGCTAGTGCTAATTTCCAATCAGTGAGCAGAAACTAGGGCAAAAAATAAGAACGTTTGGTGCATATCCATTGGAAAAAGATGCATTAATATCAAGTAGGAAAAGTAAAAACGTTTGTAGCCCGTGGAGATAAAAACGTGGTTCCATTAAATCTTCGATGACAATGAACATTTCTACCCACTAAAAAAAAGAAGAGTAAATGAGAAAGTTAAATGTACAAAGGTCAAATTTGATGAAATACCCACCTTCAACTTGGACTCCTCCAAGTACTCCCCAGCTTCCTCTCTAAGGTGTAATCTAATCTCAGTTCCGCGTCCAATTGGCTCATTCCAAGTATCCTCAGAAATTGCAAATGCCCCATCAGCCTTTGATTCCCATACATACCTGAGGGTCAAACAATTAGCAAGACCATCATTTGACAAAAACATAAGTTTGGAGTATCAAATTTAACATATCAAATCAGTGCAAAAATGCTTACTGTTTGTCATCATTATGTTTGCTAATAACTTCAACATAGTCAGCAACAAGATACACAGAGTAAAAGCCAACACCAAACTGCCCAATAAGATTGAGGTCTCCACTAGACTGCACTTTCTCCACAAATGCTGCACAAAAAAGCAATAATTATACTTAATATTGCTCAACACTGGGCTTTATAACAGTAATGCCATATTGTCAAGCGAATAAATCTAGCGTTCACGAATAAATGTACCTGAAGTTCCAGATTTCGCTATGGTTCCCAAGTTCTTGATTAAATCCTCCTTGGTCATACCAATACCTCTGTCACGAATTGAGAGAATTTTCTTCTCTTTGTCTAACTTAATCTGTGTATTTCAAAACGAATCAAACAAATCAAATAAGGTCTCTACAATTATACTAAATCCACTAAGTATCTTAGCCTATAACTGTAAATTTAGAAGGTATTATTCAAAGCTACACAAGATTAACTTAATCTAACTAGGTAGTAAGTATCGCTATGTTTGATTCGACAAAAACCTGGATCTCAAGCTTAGTGTTGTCTCCTTCACCCAAAACCTCTTTGTCTGTTAGGGAGAGGAATCTAATCTTGTCCAGCGCCTGAAATTCAAAGAAAAAATTCCATTAAAATCTCAGTGAAAATGCATCAAAATTTGAGAAACTTATTATAGAAAGACATACTTACATCAGAAGCATTGGAGATCAACTCTCTAAGGAAAATATCTTTGTTGCTGTATAGAGAATTGATAAGAATGTCCATGAGGCGAGACACCTCAGCCTGGAACTCAAATTTCTCCGCATTATTACGAAGCGACCTCTTCGAGATCGACTCCGCTTCCCTAATACCAAAATCAAAACCAAAAAATACATTTTAGTAGCATGCCACGAATTGCAACGAGAAGAAACACACACACACAAAAACACAAAATATAGTACCAACCTCTTCACTACATCAGAATCTGTCGACAAACCGTTCGGTACAGCACCTAGCTTTTCCTCCACCTTTGGAGGATCCGCTAGTTTATCAGATTCATCTTCTGCTTTCGCCTGGAACTTTTGGCCTAAACAACCATAGATCCAATGCCAAATTAATTCAGTAAGTTCCTAAACACAAAATTAGTTTCCAGATCCATAAAAAAACACTAGCTTACCTTGATCTGGGATGAGAGCGATAAAGAAAAATAGAATCAAAAGGGAAGGGATTGTCCACCTCCTCATGGTACACTTGCAGCTTTCGTTTTAGTAGCTTTAATCAGTTACAATCTATCTCTCTAAATAACCCCTTCGGCATTCCTTTCATTTTATAGTGTGGTGGAAGCGACTTCGCTATTCCGAGTTAAACGCCATCGTGGATGATCCGACGGTTTACAATTGTTAATTGATACGTGGCGAAATGTAATTGGACTAGTTTGTTTCCTCGACGTGGAGAATTTAAGTGTGTTGGACGGCCCCACGAGAAGACTAAGAACCGGAGTCAACTTAACCAATCTGATTGGCCGATCTTTGCCAAGATGGCTGATCTGACGACTATTATTTATTTGTGAACGTGGCAGAATTTAGTTGATCCATTCTCTATTTAATGTGTGGATTCAACTATACAAGATTTCTAGATAATTCCACGGAAGTGTTTGGGTCCCAGGAATAGGATATCCGTAGTTCATACTCGTCTGCTCTTGGGCCAAGGTTGAGTTAATGCAGGTTTGTGAACCGAGTAAACGAGATGTTCTCACCCAAGCTTTAGCAAAATTAAAGTTCCCACCCTTGGTTTTATAAATTCTAGATAATCACCCTTAAATTATTAAAAAATCTTTTAATATAATGGTCAAAGGGTAAAATTATCATTTGAAATATGTTAAATTTGAAACAAAAATAAAAATTTTAAAACAACCCTCCACATCTCAAAATTCTCTCCCAAACACCCTCCCTCTAAAACTACTTCTCTTATGTCGCTTCTCTCTCACTCCCTCTGCCACAACCTCACATTTCTCTCCCTAACCGGCAGTTGCACACCTCTCTCCCTCACTAACCCAATCTGGCCAAATCAGAAGCCGTGATTAATGCATTTATTGTCCACATCACTCTCGTCTTTAATCCTCTAGCGAAAGAACACTCTCGGCGTCGGGGAGCAATCAAGTGGGCATCCAATGAGTAGCAGACGACGCAAAGAGAAGACGAGAGTCAGGTGGGCACGACACGAAGCAACGAGCAACAATACCCAGCAAAGTCACGACAACACCAACCACCAAAATCCGAAAGACACCGCAAACTTGTCGTGATGCATTCACGAGATCGACTGATCTTGAAGTTTGGTGATGCAAACGCGGTAGAAACCAGGAAGACGCGGTCGGCCCAACCACTAGAGGTAGGCGATGGACTGGGGATGGTGGGGGCTATAGTTGGCCATATTTGGTGCAATAGGCTGGATGGGTTGGGATTTTGTGTTGATTTGGATCCATGTGAGCAAGTTCAGTCAATTGTTCAGGTTGCCAAGTATTACAATGATCTGTATGAATTGATGGAGATTTGCTTTGGTTTATAAGGTGTTGAAGCAGGTAATGTCGTAGTGAGGCAGGCATAGACTAAATGCGGAAGAGAAGATTTAATATTGAAAGAAGAAAAAAAAAAAACTAAAAAAGAAAAAGAACAAAAAAGATATATTGTTTATGTTTTGAGGGTTGGTGACAACTATTTATCAATTTGGTTGGATGTTGATAGTGGTTGGGTGATGGTGGTGGCAATGGCAGTGATAGTGGCTGGGTGGCTGTAGATGAGGATGATGCAAAGGTTGAAGATGAGGGTTTCATTGAAATAAATTTGAAAGTATGGGACGTACTCTTGGATTTACCTATCGTGGTTAGTGGCTGGAAAATCAGAGTAATCAAATGGCTAAAGAACAAGGGAAGTTAAGCTTCTTTGGTCTAATAGTGGAGACCACGACCACCTAAGCAATTGCTTAAAATTGTGTTATTTTCTTCTCCCATTGTATTCACTGCTCTTTGCCTTTTAAAATAAGCAAGAATTTACAAATGTTTAAACACCCACGTTGCAGATTTGTGGCATGAAAATAGCAACAATACTAACTAAAAGCAAATAAAAATGAGCCACTTGAAGACCAGGATTGAGCTCTATAATTATTAACTGAAATGAAACAAACAAACAAATAAACCTTATCTCTCTCACCAACGTATACCCATGTGCCATTGTATCATTCCCTCCCGCTTAAAAAGTGCTCATGTTCTCAAAAGCGAGATACATATACTGCTGCTGAAGGATCTCAAGGACTTCCCACGTCGCCTTTGAAGGTGAACACCCAGCCTAATGGACTAGAACTTCCTACGTCTTTCCCTTCATTCTTCGCTCAAGTATGGCAAACGGATAAGGAAAAGGATATTCGACACTAATGTTGGGTAGCTGCTGTTGGATTGTTACCTGAGCACCCAAATGTTTCGTCAACAAAGATACCTGGAAAACTGGATGGATACAACTTCCAAGTGGTACCTCTAATTTATAAGCGACAACTCCGATACGTTGAACGACTTGGAAGGGACCGTAAAACTTAGCTGCTAGCTTGTGTGACTGTCGTCGAGAGACTAAAGACTACCTATACGATTGCAACTTTAAATACACGTAATCGCCAACTTGAAATTCTCTCTCCTAGTGCTTTGAGTCATAAATTTTTTTCATCCTATTTTGAGCTTGAGCTATTTTTTCCCTGGCTTCTCTCACAATAAAATCTCTTTAAATGAGTTATTGCTCCACAGAAGCAACCTTAGCAGTGCTTGGAACATATGTCAACAAGTTTGGTGCTTCTCTTCCATAAACCACTTTAAACGGTGTTCTTCCAATTGTAGAATGAAAGTTAGTGTTGTAACAAAACTCTGCCTAAGACAACCACTTATACCATTTTCTGCGGCTGAGAACTTGTGAAACAACGAAGATATATCTCTAAGGTTCGATTGACTACTTCGATTTGACCATCTGTTTGGGGATGATACGCCGAATTGAAGTTAAATGTAGTTCCGTTCAACCTAAATAGTTCTTTCCAAAACATGCTGGTGAATGTTGGATCATGATCACATACGATAGTTTTAGGCAACCCATGTAAATGAAAAACATTGTCGAAGAAAACTTGAGCAACTCCAGTGGCGGGGTAAGGATGGGTAAGAGCCACGAAGTAGGCATATTTTGATAGTTTATCAACAACTACCAAAATAGTAGTTTTTCCATTTGAATTTGGCAAACCATCGATGAAGTCCATTGAAATGTCCTCCCAAATTTTGGTGGGAATTGGGAGCGGTTGAAGAAGCCCTGTTGCCAAAGTTTGTTCTACCTTGTTATGCCGACAAACCTCACACTTTTGAATAAATCTTCTAACCTGTCCTCTTAAACCCTTGAAATAAAAGTTGGCTCCACCTCATCTTCTAGCACCAACAGTATGAGATTTTGAGTTTTTAGGTTGGAAGTATTTTCCTCCCGTATGGTTTTGAGCCAATTAGGAACTAGTTAAGACAATGCTAGAAATGTCACATGATTTTCCCTATCTTGGTTATTGGTTTCTTCCTCCTTTTGGGAAAGCACATCTGCCACAATGTTTTCTTTTCCTTTTTTATACTCCACGGTAAAGTCGAAGCCCATGAGTTTAAATAGCCATCTTTGTTGAGTAGAAGTAGTGATCTTTTGGGACCATAAGTGTTTCAAACTTTGATGGTCAGTTTGCATAATAAATTGTCTGCCAAGGAGGTAGGGTCTCCATTTTTGGACTGTCATGACTAAAGCTAAGACCTCTTTCTCGTAAGTTGAGAGGAGAAGATGCCTCCCTTGCAAGGCATGACTGAAAAAGGCAATAGGCCTTTCTTGCCTCAAGACTGCACCAACACCAAATCCTGATGCGTCGCATTCTACGATAAACTCCTTAGAGAAATCAGGAAGTGTAAGAACTAGAGCTTGTGTCATAGCCCTCTTGAGAGTGTCAAAAGCTTCCTCGGCCACCATAGTCTAAGTGAAATTATTCTTCTTAAACATTTTGGTAAGGGGGCTGGCAATTCTACCAAAATATTTACTGAATTTGCGGTAGTACTTGCATAAGCCAAGGAACCCTCTCATTGCCTTCACAGTTTCGGCTTGGGCCAATTTAAGATAGCTTCAATTTTTTTTGGATCTACACCAACTCCCAAATTAGAAATAATATGGCCAAGGTACTTAACTTTCCGTTGGCCAAAATGTCATTTTTCCAATTTCACTAACAATAGGTGATTTTGTAAAATGGAAAATACAATTTCTAAATGTTTAATATGATTAGTCCAATTCTTGCTATAAATTAGAATATCATTAAAAAAAAAAAAAAAAAGCCAAGAACAAAATTTCAAAGATAATCTTTAAATACCTCATTCATGAGAGATTGGAATGTTGATGGAGCATTGATCAACCTGAGGGGCATCACTAAAAATTCATAGTAACACTGGTGTGTTTAAAAGCTGTCTTTTCAATATCTGACGGATGAACTCGAATCTGATGATAATCGGATTGTAAATCCAGTTTGGAGAAGAATTGTGCCTCGTAAAGTTCATCAAGAAGCTCATCTATTACTAGTATTGGGAATCTGTCTTTGATTGTGATTTTATTTAAGACCCTGTAATCCATGCACATTCTCCATGACCCATCTTGTTTTTTTACTAGGATTACTTGAGATGAATATGAGCTGTTGCTTGGTTGAATTGCTCCAGTGTTCAGCAAGTCAGTCACAACTTTTTCAATCTCTGTCTTTTGGAAATGCGGGTATCGGTAGGGCTTTGCTGACATAGGATTAGAACCTTCTTTCAGAGGAATTTGATGGTCATGTGCACGAATGGGAGGAAGTCATGTTGGTTCTTTAAGAACTACTTGATGCCTTTGCTACACTTGTCGCATCTCAGATCGAATGACGGTGCTCTTGATTCCTTGAGGAGTAGCCTCCACCATGTGTAGGAGAACCCCATGTCGTTGTTTTCATGTGGCTTGTTCAATTAGGTGGCTGTTGAAAAGTTTGTTTTCTGGAAGCAACTCTCCTTGCAATATTACCTCTTTTCCCTCATATCGAAATCTCATTCGCATCTTTGAAAAATCCCATGTTATAGGCCCTAAGGTTGGTAACCATTGGGTGCCATGAACAACATCATAGCCTTCTAAGTGAAGCAAATACAAGTCAATAGTGAGAGGAGTGTTTTGTAAAATTACCTGCACTTGATCACACCTCCCTGAACTTGTCAAGCTTTCTCCCAAAGCCACTATCACATTAAACTTCCCTTTATGGTTTAGTTGTAACCCTACACTATCTACAAAATCTTTGTTCACAAAATTATGGGAGCTTCCTAAGTCAATCAAAATGAATGTAACTCTATTGTTGATTCGTCCTTTTACTCTCATGGTTTGTGGGTTTGGGAAACTAGTCATAGCATGGAGAGATATGGCTGGTGTGTCTGTTGGTGAAGGCTCCTCGGTCTCCATCTCCACATCTTCATCGTTATCGTCAAGGATAGCCTGAATGGAAAATAGTCACTTACACCGATGTCCTGGCCTGAACTGCTCATTGCATCGAAAAGAAAGGCCTAATCTTCTTCGCTCGTTCAGTTCCTCCCAATTTAACTTCTTGACTGGAGGATTGGGGGTTGTGATAGTCGGGGGATATGATACCGTCCAACAAGTTTGCTAGGCGGAAGAGTTTTTCGTCGGGTCAGAAGTTTGGCCTCATACAAACGCGCCAGACTGATGGCAGAGGATAGTGTCTGTGGCCGATTTGCTTGGACCTCAGTGCAGATAGAATCCTTGAGTCTGCTTACAAAGTAGCTGACTTGTCGTTTAGTTGTAAGGGAACCCACCTTGGCTAACAATCGTTCAAATTGATTCTGATATGCTTGAACCTTCCCTTGTTGTTGTAACTTTACTAACTCGTTGAAAAAATTGAAAAACTGATTTGGATCGTATCTTGAGTGGAGTCCTTCTTTAAACTCTTCCCAAGTGACAACCTGTTTCTCCTATTTGAGAAGTTGGTACCATAGTTGTGTGTCATCTTCCAAATAAAAAGAAGCTAGCGAAACTTGATCATTGATAGGGGTGTCATGGAACATGAAAAATTGCTTTGCACGACTTAACCAGCTTGTGGGATCTTCTTGGCCATTAAATCTGGGAAAATCCAATTTAATGAATTTTGGTGCATATGTTGTTGAGGAGTGATTGCTGTTATTATTCCCGTGAGCCGCTGCTGAAATTTCTTGGGTAGATGAGGACTTTCCCTCTTTGTGCAAAGACATTTGTTCGAACTTTGTATTCAGCTGCACAGAGAACTCATTTAACTGATTAAGAATAGCTTATTGATCTCCTGTTAAGGTCTGGACCATCTTTTCTAGCTGCTCCACTCTCTGGTCCATGCCTGTGCTCTGATACCACCTTGGGATGTACTCCTTGGACTTACCTACTGTGGTTAGTGGTTGGAAAATCAGAGTAATCAAATAGCTAAAGAACAAAGGAAGTTAAGTTTCTTTGGTCTGATAGTGGAGACCACGACCACCTAAGCAATTACTTAAAATTGTGTTATTTTCTTCTCCCCTTTTATTCACTGCTCTTCGCCCTTTAAATAAGCAAGAATTTACAAATATTTAAACACCCACATTGCAAATTCGTGGCATGAAAATAGCAACAATACTAACTGAAAGCAAATAAAAAGGAGCCACCTAAAGACCAGGATTGAGCTCTACAATTATTAACTAAAATGAAACAAACAAACCTTATCTCTGTCACCAACGTATACCCATGTGCTATTATATCAAAGTAAAAGATTATTGCTCTAATTCTACTAATTTGGAGGTTTAAAATAATTTGTTAATTTATTTGTTTTTGGTAATAGCATTTTCTATACTTTATCAAAACCAAAAAATCATTAACAGTGTTAACCTAGGGGTGAGAATCTGAAATTTATGAAACTAAGGGTGAGAACTTGCCATTTCGGTAAACATTGGGCGGGAACATTTTCTTTACTCTTTGTGAACCCATTCTTCTAAATTAGACAGTTAGTTGGCTGAGAATGAGGCCGATGCCCGAAAGTGTAACAGTCCACATCACGAATAACATCACTTTGTATAATCGATCATATGATAGGATATAAAAATTGTAAATACGTAACTGAATAGATATTTTAAATTTTTGGGCGTATTGACTGGGCAGTCCTTGTGAATCATCAATTGCCATAAATAAAACCAACCAATTCGTGGATATTTCGTAGTAGGTGGGATGAACGTTCTTTTTGCGCCATTGTTCCAGTCAAAGTCCATTTGGTCAGTCATGCAGCTTTTGTGAAAAATCAATGTGACTTTAGTGGAAGACTAGTAACAGTGCTTCAACCGGTAAATACTGTAGTAGCTTAAAGTGTGATTAATTTAATTATTGATTAAAGTCACTGGTTGAAATCCATTGAATTTAACGTGTTTGTAAATGTAACGTGGACATGGGTACAAGAGCACGTTAAAATATATATATATATATATATATATATTCACACAAATCCAGGAGCGCAGAGATCACGACATCAATGAAAACTAGCCAAAATGCTATGAATTGTAAAACCCCATTTGGATTTGATTTTAAAATTTAAATCTTGGTTGCCTTTAAAGCCTATCGAGGACGAGGAAGACCCAATTTTCTTTACCTGAATGAAGAGTGACATCCCAGCAAATTGTTTTGATTATATATTTAACCTTAAACTAATTGCTAAAATGATGCTGTCAACTTATGCACTAACAACATAAGATAAATATAAGATAATAGTCCATGCTTTCAAATCACAATCATTATTGTGTTAACTCATGATTATAGTAACAGGAAGAGACTTTAAGCAACGGCTAAAGCCTTTTGGGATTTGTTCACGTCTCAATTTCATTCTTTAGACCAAATCAAGACAAATGTTGCGTGGCCGAAATCACAACGTCCATCAGGGGGACTATTCTCATATTTTTTTCTAGCCTTATTATCACTGTACAACTGTGGAAGATACATAGAATAGATTAATAATTTACGCGTGCATAACGACGTCGCGTCCTCATAAAAATATTTGGGTAATAAACAAAGGGATAATGATAAAGCCACGTCTGTGAGTTTTCAAAAGTGAGTACACGTGGCACTAGCTCTTTGGACTGTCAAAAATCGGCGGGTGCATGACAAATAATAGATACCTTCTACTTTCCCTTCAAAAGAAACACCCAAGAGGCCAAGAATGAAGATAAGCTCAATAAAACCAGAGCAATCCAACCACCCCATTTTCGTAATCTGAAACCCACCACCCCGACATTCCCAATACAACTTGGTATTTAATCCCTCTCGATTTACATTTGCAATCGCACATACTCATTTATGTCACTGCTAAATTGATTCCCCTTAAATAGCCCAATTTGTTTTCTCATTTTGCAAACAAAACAGACAGTCAAAGAGAGGAAGAGCGTGACAGATATGGCAGTATCTGATGCCGTGATTGGGAATTTGACGACGATCTACATAGCAGTTATAGCAGGAATCAAGGCGTACGGACTGGTGTCTGGACGGAGCTTCAGTAGTGGTTTTGTGCTGATTGCATCAACCACGGTAGTGGGTGCCATCTTGATTGGAACGCTGACGTGGGACGTGTCACGTAAAGCCACCTATGTAATTACTCGTGATCATCACGTGCACAGCCACGAGATATGCAAGGGTGGCATTTGCTGGCACGGTGTGGCGGTGAGGTCACCGGCATCTCAGGTCCGGTTCCGGCTGCCTCAGCAAGTTCCGTACGGTGCTCTATAAATAAAAAAAGGATCAGGTTTAATATAGTGTAAGATAGATGTATATATAGAATATGTTTTTGGGTGGTTGGTGTTCGTTGCCGAAGCCACGAGGTGTTTGCGTTTTTGATTGAGAGGAATAAGGATTATTATATATGTATAATTATAAGATATACGGAATGGAATAAAGTAAGTTTTGTGTATAAATGAATATGATGACGCAGAAAGCATGTTTGTTGAAGCTTTTATTTAACCCTCCAATTTTGCTTTAAATTAAATGTGTTTAGTGGATAACGAGAGATCCTGTAAATGGATACGGCCAAGGGTTAAGAGTTGATGGTCGCTATCTTCGAGGCATGGCCAATGCTGAACAAACATATGAGCAATTCAAGAGTGGCAGTGGTGCGGTGAAGCTGATGCTGAATTTTTCAATTTTCATTACCCAGTTGGCCTCAAATTTGGTATTTTGCTTGTAAAGGGCGGGCTGAAATACGCGGTGCTTCCCGACAACTGCCACGGTTGTGTATTCAGTTAATTGAGCTGGACAACTCTTCACCACTTGATTGCCTATTTTATGCTAGATCTGTAAAACAGATAGAATAAATTGGATTTTAGAGGTCTTGGCCACAAGGCTAATGGTTTAACATTGTGTATTTGTAATCAACCATAAACAATGGGATTTTAATCTTTTACTTGACCTGGTTGTATTATGAATAACACAAATAAGTTGAAGTTAATTTGTTGTTGCTCCATGTCCAGGACCGTAGAGCGTGGAAGAGTCTTAGGATCATTTTTCATGTGGTACGTATTTTAGTAATTAGCCACCTACCCCACGATATTTTTATTTTTTCAATTAAGTAAATGACATGTTCCCACCAAGGTTTAGCGAAATGGCAAATTCCCACCTTGTTTTATAAATTTCATATTCTTACGTTTAAATTAACAAAAATCTTTTAATTAAATGGCTAAAGGGTAATTATGTCTTTTTATCCAAAATTTCTTACAAACCAGCTCTTCCTCAATTCCAGCACCACCAACCCAAAACCATCCCTTTGCTGCAAAACCCACACCATCTTCCAACTACCACAAAACCCCAACTATGTGACTTTTCATCTTCCATGGCCGCGCGACTTTTCGGCTAGCCTTCAATGCCAACCTGCCGGCACACCCTACCACCCACACTTTAACCCTAGCACTCGCACCTCTTGTCGACCACCCTAGCACCTCGCAATTGTTGCACGTGCACGTTGGGGATGGAGGTCACTGACTACGACCTTTTGTCAAACACGTATGCGAGATGGCAAATGTCGAAGGAGGGAGGCTCGAGGAGCGTCGACCACCGGGAAAAAACTAACAAGCCCTAAACACTTCTAAAGTAACCTCAATCGAACTCCAAACAACACAAACCTCCAACAATTTTAAACCCCAATCATCATTTAACTCAACCAAACCCTAGAGAGAGGCTCTTCAATCAACGGTGAAAAAAGGGTGAACAGGGTTGAGAAATATAGGGGTTTTGGAGTGGGCGATGGAAAAAAGGTTGGTACGTTGCAACAAAAAAGGCAAAACCCAAATGAGAATGGATGGTTTGGAAAGGGTTGTGGTGATTGTTTGGAATGAGATGGTACAAGAGTAATTTAGTAATAACACTTTGTCATAGCTCTACAGTCACTAACAATGTCACTGTAAGGGTAGGAATATGGAATAAATGAAACAATGGTTGGAAAATTACCATTCGCTAATCTTTGGGTCGGAACATGTCGTTTGCTCTTTTCAATTTGACTACTCCAACACAAAGTCACCTAAATTCATATCAAATCAGCCACCCTTCATCACCGTACATCTTCTTATCAAATCATCCAACGCCTGCGGTTCATAGGCAAACAACCGCCTTAATAACATCCTACAAAATTTCTTTTACAATTTGACACTCTCTCCCCTAGTCACCGTAAATCAAACTCCCCTGACTTTCTTCACTCTTTCCTCACCAAAAAGATATGGCTGAATCTCCATCTCAGACGCCCTCACCGACGACACCTACCGCCTTTTCCGATCCTGATACGACACAGTATTGGTGCTATCACTGCGAAAAACGCGTCTCTATAGAAACCCTAGCCAATCTTCCTGATGTTGTTTGCCACGAATGTAAGAACGGCTTCGTCGAATCAATCCCCGCTCCAACCTTCTCACCACCAACACTCACTCCTGATCACGTCGACGATCCTTCTTTTGGATCCCAGTTCCTTCAGGTCCTCCGTTTAATCGCGCATGCCGCGCGTGAAGAGGACGTTCCTCAGCAACAAACTCAAGATCCCCAGTCGGAAGAAGATTTTCTTCGAATTGAGCTCGATGGATGGGAAAACGATGATGACGATGACGATGCGAATGAAAACGAACAGAATCAAAACGACGAGGAGGAGGAAGACAATGAAGACGACGAAGACCATGAAGGAGGAGGAGAAGATCACTCTGATAACGAGAACGAAGAGAACAGAGAAATTGATGACGAAGAAGATCTGAGACGAAGGCGACGCGCAGAACTCCGTCTCCGGATCCGAGACTTCGCGACACGAGCAAGAACCGGACGCAACCGGATCCTGGACTGGGCTGAGATTCTGATGGGCCTAGAAGACAACTCAATCGAATTTCGCCTAGAAGTTCCAGAATCTGACCGTTACATAGGTAATCCAGAGGATTACGTGGACGCCGCTGGCTATGAAGCTTTGCTGCAGAATTTGGCAGAAAGTGACGGTGGAAGGAGGGGGGCCCCACCTGCAGCAAAATCAGCTGTATTGGAGTTACCGACGGTGGAGATACTGTCGGAGCAGGAGGCAATTGTATGCGCAATATGTAAGGACATGGTGAATGTTGGTGAAACGGCGACGAAGTTACCGTGTGCACATTTGTATCACAGGGATTGTATTGTGCCGTGGTTAGGTTCGAGGAATTCATGTCCAGTTTGTAGATTCGAGTTGCCAACTGATGATCCGGAGTATGAGGAGGAGAGGAATAAGAGAGTTAGTGTCAGTGGAGCTTCAGTTTCATCCGGAGAGAATACGAGTTCGGGTTGATATGAATTGGTATCCTCCGAATTTATGTGATTTTCATTTTTATTTTTAACTTCTGGTTTATGGACTTTTGGCTTTTATTTGCTTGTGAATTAAACCAAGTGACAATTTTTTTTTTTTTTTTTTTTTTTTTTTTTTTTTTTTTAAAGTTTACTGTCCATATATATAAATATTAGCTCAATATGGGATGTTTAATGCTCATGTGCAACCCAATTCTATACTGACGATTGAAATAAAAGCATAGGAGGCATTGCATTCATTGGAGAAGTTGAAGTATGCCCCAACATTGGAACTGGAAATTACTAGATGTGTACCATTTTTCTTAGTTTAGTTTGAGACCGATTTAAGTTTGCAAGTGTCATGGTTTTTTTTCCTTAATTTATAGTGACTGTTATGCCTCATTATTTCCTTCAAATTTTTACACATTGGAACATTTAGAACTTGTAGTTTTAAGGGTAATGTATGGTATGTTTTGAAATCATCGATTTTAGCTACTATTTTTTATTTGGTTTTATTTACTTTTATATGCATAATGCATGGGAAAGAAGAACAGGGTGGGGAATATTTTCAATTGTTGATAGAACTTTAAGAGATGGCAAGGTGGTGGTTGCTCCTGCTGGGCAATTTTCTTTTCAATGGAAACCATCAGTTGGCTCTTTGCACATTTTGGGTCTTTCCTTTGCATCTTGCTGTGTGTATGTGTTGTAACAGTTTCCATTCTGGAAGTGCTTTTACTCATGCTGCACTATATCACGGGAAATTGTGTGTTCTTGGAATTTGTGGTTTATCTGTTTTATGATTATGCAGCTTCTTCACCTTGTAGGTGCATGTCTACCATATCAGGCCTGCTTTCTGTAGCTGTTTCTTATGTGGTTATATCCGTACTCCTCCCATGGATAATATACGGTTGCATGTCTAGCTTATCAACCCACCCTCCTAAGATGGATAATATTCTTAATCATCATTGGTTGTGAACTAGTAAATGGATGTATGCCATAAGCTACATTCTATTTTGTTTCAGACAAGTCTTCCTTTTGCGATTTTTTTGTTGGTGGAAGTTTATTTGTTCTCTTTTCTTTTTTTTAGTTTAGAACGTTTTATGAACACTTTTTGAACTCCTGGATTTGCATTAGGTGTGTTGAATGCATTTTTTTTGTATAAAAAATATATGCAATCTAGTTCATAGTGAACTTGTGCAGAGGATTGGTTAACAATTTCACAGATTGCTTTCAATAGGTATATGTCTGTGTTTGAATGATTTTGAAGTATTTGCTTATAGCATATTGGTTAATTTAGTTTCATATTATATCTCCTAAATGATAGATGCTTAGTGAAAAACTTTGTATAGATGGACTAATCATTTTTAACGGGCAAGCGCATAACAAATTATTTCTGCTTTTGGGGCTTATGCTATATAAAAAGAAGGGTCCTTTTGTTCTTTTTGCTCAGGGGTTACTTTGCCTTGTTCAGTTCAAGTTGAATCATTATTGAAACTTGCTGAAGTATTTGGCGCCATGGGTACTGTATGGAAGTAGAAACCAATACACGGTTTATTTAAGAGAACTGAAAGTAGTGTGATGTATGTTTATCCTTTAGATTAGTGTTTCCTTGCAGCTGCAGCGTGTTTTGGATATTCAGTTGGCTTTTAATTATTGTGTTTTAGACTCCTTTTGCCTTTCAACCATGCTATCAAATCAATTGGTTGTCTGGCAAGTTAACGCCTTTTCTTTTTTAATAATTGAAATTGCTTCTTTTCCGTTTAGCACTAATATTGAAATGCGAGAATTTTGATTAAATGTGAACAAGTCAAAAAGGGCGTAAGTTAAAAGTGATGATTTGGATGAAGATGAGGCCACCAAGGTAGTAGTATCCCAAGAATAAAAGCTTTCCTAGATTAAAAAAACATTTGTTTGTTCCCACTTCTACATAATTACTAGAATTTATAAGTTTTCTCTTCGCTGGACCTTACTTCCAAGACATATCCTCTTGAATGAAGCTGTTTGATTCTTTGCTTGACGTCTTGGAATATCCTGTGCCCAGAATCTACTACAAAGCTTATGTGTTGTGCTTTGCCCTCAAAAATTCAAAATAATAGTGTGTTCGTACATGTCAAAAGGAGGACTTACAATTCAACTGCCAACAGAAGAATGTAACTGGTGTCAGACCCAGACGCAAATCTAGCCAACTGGTTTCCAACCACAGCTTAACTGAGATAAAATCAATTACATTGTAAAATATAAGCACCACTGACCAGCTTCTTTAAAATTTCTGTGATATATATGGGAGAAGTTACAGCTACATCATGTACCATGCCTTCTATGTTTGCAATGGCCTTCTATAAAACACAGAAATGAAAAATTAGAAAATAAACCAAAGTTAAAAAACAATTAATTAAAACCTAATTCTTTCCTTCAGCAATTAATCTCACCAACTATATTACATTCATAATCCCCACCTTTTATTCAGTTCTAATTCCCCTCCCGTCCCGTCAAAGCCAATGGGCTTACTCACTCTTCTCAATTACCTTGGCAATGCGAGCATCAATCAGCTTGATTGGCTTTATGATTGATTGCCAAGGGAGGAAGGAGCAATGATAAATATTAACTTCCTATTTCCATGGAGGCTGCTGCTGATTTCTATAATTATATGGGTACGCTTCCCACCCACTATCAGGTTCCTTCCTTTTCCCACCAACCCCAGAACTTGACGACGGTTGCGAGCCTACCCTTAAATGCTCCTCCATTGAACGGCCTTGACCAGGCATGAAAAGCTGTCTCAGACCAAGCGAGTCCCTATTTCCTCCCTCAACTGGAAAACCAGAATTCAGATCAAAGTTAGGCCGTGAAGGCCCTGCCCCATTTAATCCAGAAGGTCCACTGCTCGGGCTCATCATGAATGGCGATTGGGAATAAGATGGCGGAACAGCTGCTGCAGAACCCACAATCTGGGGCACAACAGGGGCTCCTCTTGAATCCACCATATAAGGAATTGAGCTTGCTGGTCCATACATGGGCGAAGAGTAAGACAATGTGGTTGCAGCTGCAAATCCATTGTATCCCAAAACAGGGGAATGTGTGTAAGACACTGTAGGACCCAATGCCAAAACACTTCCAGTCCTTGCCATATTAGTATCCATGGCATTTTCAAGTGCCTTTCCATTTGACAAGGGTGCAGCCTGAGGAACAAAACCCTTCCTATTGACTTCCACTCTGGTTCCCATGAGAGATATAACAGGCTCATCTGATTTAGACACTGCCCCAAAAGCACTCACATTTTGGGGAAATTTACCATGATAGAGTCCTTGATCTGAAAAATCATTCTGCAAATATGGTCTGTCATTCAAGTCAATGTTCCTCAGGGAAGGCGGTTGCATGGATGACGATGAGGATGCAGGAGATGGACTGCGATGGCCATTCCGGTTGTAATGGAACCGTCCATCCATCCTCAGATCTGTAGGTGGAGCATCACTATCATCACTGATACGATTTAAATCCAGCTTCAATCTCTCTGATCTTCTTGGACTCACATCCAACGAAGATTCTGCAGAATGGAGACCAGATGAAACTGGAAGTGGAATCTGTTTCTCTGCAACTACATCAACAAGTTTATCATCTCCACACTCAGCCACATTCAGATCAATTTCGAGGCAATCTGGCCTCTGTTTTGAACTGTTGCTGATTCCCCCAATAGTGAGAGATGTTTTCTCAGAGTCAGAGACTCTTCGAGGGGATGCACGACGAAAAGCACTAGTAGCAGCAGTTCCTTTCCATCCAAGAGTCCCTTCAAACTGCAGAGGGGCCGCAGGCAACCCAGGTGCTGCTACTGGTCTAGAAGCTGAAACCACAGAAACAGGGGTCGACACAGGATTAACTAGACGTTCCATATCATCTGAACAGACCTCTTGATTCAGATCAAAATCACAAAGGGCTTTAACTTCTGGTTCATGAGCAGCTTCAGTCACCTGAGAGGACTCCATGTCAGCTATACCATTTTCTCGTTCAGTTCCAACATTATCTGAATTAATTACATGGCCCTCACCCTCAGGATATGCCCCAGCAGAATAATTTTGTCCAGTTGGCACCTCATTTGGTGGGACCTCGTTAATTAGATCCTGCTTTCCATTTATAGAATCTGGGCTATCTGGCCGTCTAAAGCCACCATCTGAAATTTTCTCAGAAGAACTGAACGACCGATCTCTATAGTCTACAACTTCTCTTTCCACTTCCTGAGCAACTTTTCGGGCAACTGCTAAGGCATCAACTATGCCATACTCAAGTTCAATATCAGATTTCCGTTGATTATTCACCTCAGGACTCCGGCTACCCATTGACGTTTTCGAAAAATCACAATCATTTCTTGAATCAGAACCTTCATCACTAGTATGCTCCTTATCATCATCAATTGCACCAATTCCTTTTATTCTTGAAAAAGAAGTCTCTAAATCCTTGTGTTTTCCATATATACACTCATTACCCGATGAATCCTGCATCGCATCAGAATGACATTCATCATCTTCACCTGTTGTCTTCAACAACTGTCTACTGTAACTATTTGCAGCAGGCATATCATCTCTCCCACTATTAAGCTCGGATACAAGCGTTCTCACATCACTGAGTGCAGTAGCTTTTATATGTAATTCATCCTCTTTGTTGTCAAAATTGTTTTCTAGAGCGGATTCTGTCACAATCTCACGAGCATTTGCGACATCCGCACCAGAGGAAACAGTTCTAGAGTCCACTAAATTAGAAGTAGAGGCACCCACCGTCACACGGAATTTGTCTGAGAAGCTGCTCACCTTTTGGGTCTGCTTTTCATCATTAGTGAACTCATTCATCTTCAGATCATCCAACTGCTCTTCATCATGGCTTTGTTTTGGAACTGGAGAACTACAAATCTCAATGCACGAAATCCCTTCAACTGTACTTATTGGGGATTTCTCTGTGATTAAAGTACCTTCTAGAACTGAATTGTTTGACAAGACAGATGAGGTCAGATGATCTGGAGGTTTATCCTCGATGTTAGTTTGGTCCAAACTTACGAGAGAATGTTGCTCATTATTCTGGGTTTGGGTCTGAACCTCTTCTGCCTTTTCCTGTCTAAGACTTTCTGAATTTGATGGCGAAATTTCTGCTCCACTATTTTCTTCTTTAAAACTAGCTTCAGTAGGAACATCTAATGCGGAACATTTTGACTGACTACTTTCTTCAACATCCACTGAACTGACTGCAACCCCCTCAGTATGACAAGGCCCAACACTATCAACATCATGGTCAACTGCATCACTAACTCTACCCTTCTTCCAGCTATCAAATAGTGCTCTGGCTCTATCCTGAACCTGAGAGCTACCGTGGTCAAGAAGACTCTTGACAGTAATCCAGATCCCAGAAGAAATAGAACGCTCATTGTCAATATGTAGCTTTTCGAGCGCTTGCAACATTGCAGTAATTGACTCTTCTACACCACTTTCATTAGTCTCATTGCAAAACTTTTGAGCATCCTTCAGCCACCTATTAATAAACCATAGTCCATCTAATTTAACAAAAAGGTCAAGACAATCTCTGCTCTCAGTAGCAGCAATAGCATTTGCAATAGCAGCCCACTGCCTGGTTCCATCACCAATGTTCTTCACAACACTATGTTTCTCCTTCTGCATTACATTGATTAGTTCCTCAACTCGTGACAGGTCTGTGAGACCATCCTTCATCTTGGTCTTTGAAAAGAAATCTTCCAGTGTCATTGTGCCTCACATACCATGCTTCAAAACAATCCCAAAGGTCAATATGACATGCTAATAGGTTTTCTTTCCATCAAATGCTGCAATCACCTTCCGGGTCATTATTGAGATACCCTGCATGACATAACAACATGAACTGCCTAAGCATATACACAGTCACTAATAATATTTTTTTTTTTCCAGTACATACAACAATAAAGGAACCAAGAACCTTGAAAACAAGCACTGCAATCAGAAGCTCAACCAATCACTAGCTCATTAAGAACAAGTGCGTATGCGTATTGACTTGAGAAAGGGCAAATCATACATGGTCCTATATTGATTCTTAAGCATAGATATATACATGATAGATTGCAAACAGAAAAATGATGAAATGGACGTAAAAGATATGGCCCATGTATAAGTAACAAACATGAAAATATAATCATGTGCATACAAAAGTATTTCCAATTTTTGGTTTGGCAAAGGGGGGCAAGTATTCCAGCCTTTAAACTATACTAATAAGATATTTGGTTTATATTAAATAATAAATCCAGAAGTAGATTAAGGAGTATGACAAGATACTTTTTGCATAGAATCTGGATAAAAGTGCTTGCCATGCTTGAATTGAGAATCTAAAATATATTGCTAGAGATAACAATCATTCCTACTTATAGAATAACAAAATCCGTCAATGCAGCTGTGTCCATAAAACTGAACATCTGACCATTATGAGATTACTAAAATTGCAGTAGACAACAGTATGGAATGTTAAAAGGTGGTGAACTCAGTAAAAGTAGAAACTTCAAAAGACATAATCTATCAGAGAACTCCAGTAAATTGCCAAAAATCATTTATGAAAGCAGTAAGATGTGTTATAACATGGATCTTATATAATAAGTCGGACATTTATTGCCATGGAAAAAATCATATATGAAACTGGGAGACTGAACCACTGGTCCAGTTATAGCCCCACATAACTGATGTAATGGTACTATATTAGATGGAAACACACACACACACACATTGGTTCCAGCAATTTTAAAACATTGAAGAACTAGTCCAGATATCCAAAGTTAATGAGGACATAACACAAACAAGACTTACCGTGCATACTAAATAAAGAGCAACCTAAAACTTCTTTTTGCGTCCACAAATCATACATATAATAAAATTATACCACCCCATCAAGTGCACATTGAAAAAGAAAAATAGCAAACATCCAAATCAACTAGGGAGGACAAGAAAATATCTCCTTTACTATCCCCACCCAAACAAAAACTAAAGCACATATATGCTGCTTGACATTGACATGTGTATGCTGCTGACCCTGAACTCATCCAACTATTTAACTTCAAGAACTCATTCACTAAGTCCATTTATTAGTTATGCAACACCCATATGAACAATATGACGTTCTCAACAGACTTAGACAGAAATGAATTAACTAATCTACTCCTTAACAAAAACTTCATTTGGACTTGATTAAGCAACAAATCATGAGCAAGTTCAACAATAACAAAAAGGACATGTAAAACGGTCATAAAACTCAAGACCAGGAATGTACCACAATAACTAAGCCATAATAAATTAGGATTAAACAATACAAATGCCAACAAAAAAAGAGAATTGATTTCCATATTTAACTGATTTAATGCAACAATCATGAATATTGATCATAAGAACATTGTCTGAGCTACTGAAACGAAATAATTCATCCTCGATGACAAAACATATCTAACAAGAACTCAAACACAAGTGTTAAAATTCAATAGGGGTACAAGGTCATGAGACAATTTTTCAGTACTTTAGTTTAAATAATCTTTGCTAAAGAATTAATCATATGCACTAGTTCTAGTTAATGCATACGTTCCATAATTGGAAGAAGACAAATCAATAACCAATCTCACCACAGTACTAAAGTTTAATGAACTTACAATTCTACAACTTGCATAAT